>NW_022196210.1:0-27500 GCF_008641045.1 Pistacia vera
CTTTGGTCAATCCCACCGCCACACGCCTATTAATTAAAATAAAGCAAAGGGAGCATAATTAAAGGTTAATAAAGCCTTAATTAATTATAAGCGTCATTATCTCATTTAACGAAGCTAGTTAGAAATTACTTATTTGTTGAAACGTGGCCCAGTATCTTAGTCGGTGATATGATATCGACGCTATATGACTAAATTGACAGCTCATAACAATTTAGTAGATTTCCTTTATAATTTTTTTTCTTTAAACTTGTTTAATTTAGATGGGTATATATTATAATATTTTTGGGTTGTCTTAATATACTTTCCAAAAAAACACTGTTAACAACACTAAGGACCGTTTGAATCGGGGATATATCAGATAATTAGGATAATCATTATTTATTTTACAAGATTCTTATGTTTGGTTTACAAGTAATAAAATATTACGATAATCTTTTATTACAAATTAGTGTTTACTATTGATAATATGAGGGGTAATCTTATTACCTTGTTAGAGGATATTATTAAAATATTATTGGGATAATCTAATTTTTCTATCTATTTTACCCTTAATTAAAAACCTTTTCGGACACAATTACCTTCAAATGTCTACCAAATAACAATTACCTAGCCCTCTTATGTTTGAAAAATTAGCTAAAACACCCCAACCACAATAAAATTTAAAAGTTAACAAAATATCCCCAGCTACTCAAGACCACCACCTGCTATGACTCACCATCGCCCGCCACCGACGTCAATCGTCGTAATGGTACACAACCAGCGAAATCTAGCTGGTCGTGAACCGGTAAGGCCTTTTTCGGCCATAGATCATAAATCCATGGCCGAAAACAACTAGATTTGACATTTCTATGGCTGTTTCATGACTAAAGATATGGCCGTAAAAAGACCAGATCTGTGGTCGTGAAACGGCCACATCTTTGGCCTTGAAATGGTCATAGATTTGGTCGTTTTCTAGTCATGAATTTGCGATCCATGGCCATTTCTGGATTTTTCAGTGCACGGTCGGCTATATACGACCAGTCGTACGCCATTTTGTCGACTGCCGACGGTGGCTTGGGTTTCAAAAAATAATAATAAAAATAATATTATAGTAATATTTAAAAATAAGGATAATTTAGTAATCTATATAACATACCTACTCATTTATCCTCCTAACCAAACATATTATTCACCAATTTATTCGAACCAATCAAAAATATTTTTTAAATATTTTTAATAATCTTTAAGGTAATTTTTTTTTGTTAATATAATATATTTTTATAATAAAATATTATATGATCCAATTTTCATACATATTATGTGAAAAGAAAAGGGGTAAAAGAATGAATTCAAAGGAAGTCGACAAGACATGACTCTCACTTTCAGGCAAGATTTTGTTGGAAATCCTGCTGGACTGACTCACACGGTGTTAGAAAAAGAACACCGCGTCTGCCTACAGGTTACGCCGAAATGACTTGGCAGCTTCAATACAAAAATTCTGACTCACTCACCATTCACTACCCTGAAACTCGGTAAATTTGTACATAATTAGAAGTCGAATTTGTGAGAAAAATATAAATTTATAATTTATATAGGGTGTCAAAGTTAATTTATGCGTACCTTAATTAATTTTAAAGGGTTTATTAAACACCTTAAAAGTCTAATGAATCAAGTAAAATTTTATAAGTAACTATTTTGTGAGATTCGAGTACAAAAACTCTAGGTAACTTAATCAAATGACTAAAATTTTATTGTCTGATCACAAGATAAGTGATTAATTAAGGGATATGTTATACTATAAACAAACAGACAAAAAAAAATTTATTACTTTATGTATTATGTTTACAAGAAGATAAAAAAAATATATATATTTTTCAGTACATCAATATGATCAATATTATACTTAGAGATTTTAATAAGTAAAAATATAGTCTAAACATTACAATACAATAACAAATTCATCCAAAAACTTGTTAACCCAATTCATCTGATGAAAAGGCTTGTATTGCTAATAATGAGATACATGCCAGCTCTCTAAAGACTAAATTTGTCTTAATATATAATTAATTAATTTACTTTATAATATAATCATCCAACTTTCAAATTTCCCTTTTGGTGTAATCTAGTTTCTATCAAGTATCAATGAATTTCCCTTGTAATTCCTTCAAGATTATTCCAAAAAATAATACTCAACAACAAAAGTAGATACATTGAATTCAACCACAATACTCTATCAATTAATGTGCGATATTATTAGCATGTCATTTAATTAAGTACATTGAATATGTCCTAACATTATTCTGACCCCTAAAACACTTGAAAGAAACTCACAAATCAATCATAGAGCGGGCTTAAGGGAATATTAGGGCAAAGGCGACAAAAAGTTAAATTAGTTATTTTTTAAAGGCCAAACGACATACACATACCCAAGGTTTGGAGAAACAACAGACTGATACCCAAAAGGTTTCAAAAAGACAAATTAATATCTTTTGTTAATGAAAAGACTAAAATACCCTTAAAATAATATAAGTCTATTTTTTTAATTACGTTTAAACCCCTTAAGTTTATTAATTTCATCAAATACCCCTAGAAAAGTTTAAAAATTAACAAAAACACTCCCACCCACCCATACTTGCCAGATTCCAGGGGCCATCGCTGGTGGCTGTCGGAATCTGTCACAACGGTCTACGTCACACTGTAAATGATCGATAATTCACTGACCTAGCCTTTTCCGGCCAGATCCACAGTGGATCTGGCCGGAAAAGGCCAGATCTGACGTGAAAATGCCAGATTTGGCCGTCGTTGACGGCCAAAGAAATGGCCGTCATTGACTGTCAACGACGGCAAATCTTGGCCATCGTTGACAGACAACGACGGCAATTTCTTTGGCCGTCACTTTCCGGCCAAATCTGGCCTTTTCCGGCCAGATCTGGCCGAAAAAGGTCATATCAACGCCTTACCCACCAGATCCGACCAATCTGTGGTGTAACACAATTTTCCGACAGATTCCGGAGGTGGTGGCCGGAATCTGGCACGGCCGGTGGTGGGGGTGTTTTTGTCATTTTATAAAATTTTTATGTATTGGGGTATTTAGTTAAATTATCAAACCTAGGGGGTTTTTAAAATATTTACAAAACTAAAATATCAAATTTTAAGGGTATTTTAGTCTTTTCATTAACAAAAGGTACTAATTTGTCTTTTTGAAACCTTTTGGGTACCAGTCTGTCGTTTCTCTAAACCTTAGGTATGTGAACGTCGTTTGGCCATTTTTAAAACTAGGTTTTTTGTAAATTAAAAAAATAGTAAATAATTGTTTGATTAGACATCACATAACTGAAGATGACATCTTGCAATCATAATTATTCACTTTTGACTTGTGTATATAGAATTTTTGAAGTGTAATATATTATATATCACTTTTAGTCACAGAATTATTCAAATAATTATTTGATATTGATTGATTGATTGTATATCAACTTTTATTGCTTTAGAGCATCGTTAAACATTAGACAAATTTGAGCATTACAGCTTATATATTTGCTTTGCTATTGCAAATTTACTGTTAACACTAGTCACTATAATTAATTTTGGTTATTAATTAATATCAAAAACTATATAGCTTGATCAAATTCTCGCGTCATTTAGTCCTAACTTTATAGATAGAAAAGTTAGTGGAAATTTCCGAAAATAATATAACATATGTTTGTAATTAACAATTTTAAATAATACTACAACTACAAAGAATTCATATTGAATCTATTATACAAAATTAGGTATCAAAACAATATAAAAATTCAAGTTAATAAATATATATATATTAAATGATGGTAAATGACATGACAGTGTAATAACATTATTACGTCATTTTGCATGTAAGACTTTGTATAAACTATATTATTCATCTATTTTTTTTTCTTTTAAATAAAATAACGAAAAATTAAGTGATAGATTGGGACATTTAATTTGTTGAAAATTGTCATAGGTATGATAATAAAAACTGTTAGATTTGTAATATCAATTATTTTCTATCATTTTCATAGCTAAATCCAAAAATATAGTGGATTATTATTAGACTTTAAACTCTTCCAATATCAAGACCAGTCATCTGATTAGAACTTTACCCCCCATTTGGACTGACCTCAAGCACATGGTATGGATTCAATGTAATTTTAAGAGGCTTGTGCGGTTGACAAGAATAACTTTTGACTGAATTAGAAAATTAAAATTGGGAAGTGGGGTTTGATTTCATCAAATTGACCAATGATATTTTCTTGTGGTGTCAGCAAGACGCTTAATCAGAATTAGAATTGAAATTCCAGGGAATTTCCATGTCGTCATTATGAGAATTTTCCTTCGTTGTCACATGGTGAGATGGCATGGGCATGCAGTTTTCTGGGATCCACGTGTTCTTGAATTTGGCAGGAAACGTAACAAGTACGGCATCATAACCAAGTCAATCATTTTCATAGCATATAATTCTAATTTAATCACTTTCTAATTATTTTTTATGAATGAAATATATCCGGCAATATTAATTCTATTTTTTTTTTTTGTAATTTTAAAGTTCTTAAGTTTGGATATCTTAATTTTATCATGATCAAGTTTCTTCACGTTAAGAAATTATTTAAAAACAAAATTTAAATCAAATTAATTGCATCAAAGTATTATAAAAAAATTTCTTGTAACATTTTTCTTATATTATAAAACTTGGTTTGGAATATGAATTTTATTGACGGTTGTAGACGTAAAAATCTACCTGTACGGAAAGAGGGGTCTGATCCCGCGAGGTTGAAGCCACTAGCGATCTGATGTACCTGCACACGTAGGAAACACACACGTGAAGCGAACGGGAAACACCGGTGTGGTGTTTGCCGTAGGCACTCCGACGCTCAAGTCAGCAAGGTTGAAAGGCTAATATAGTGTGGACTAGGGAGTAAAAGGTTACCGGAAGTCTAGTCGAGGACTGTGACTACGGCGGTGATGTGAAGCTCTCAAGTCAGAGCTTTTAGTGTGAAGGTCGAATGTAATGTCCCCTTTGTGAGAGGGCTGGCCTCTGCTTATATAGTGGTCGTTTGGTCTCCCAATCCTGGTAGAAGTAGGAGTCCTAGTATGACGCTGATACAAACCCTAGAAGAATTAGGGCCGTGGTAAGCTGTCTTACCAGTGTCCGGATAGGAAGGTGATTCTGATTAGGAGAGTAACTCCGAGTATGAAAGTGATTAGGAATAGGAAGGTCACCTTGAATGGGAGATTGATCAGGAGTAGGAAAGGATTCTGAGGGGGTTGTGGGCTCTGGATTCGCCCATGGACCTAGGAAATGGACCGGGATTAGGAGGCTCATGCCCACGTGGTTTGGGCTGGCTATATCTTGTACCGAATGGGCCTAATCTGGTTGGGTCATATCGGGATTAGGCCTGGCTTCTTCTTCAGTGTCGAGCCTGTTTTCCTATTCGGGCCAAGGATGATTTTTGGCCTTAACAATTTGCCCCCCACTCTCTGAGTTAAAGAGTTTCAGAGAGTAGGAAGCGATCGATGGGCACTCGGTCTCCCTTCCTGGACAGCCGATTGTCGGCGTAGCTAACCAATTTGATGTAGGTGATTCATAGTTAAGGGTCGCTCGGTATCAAAGCTGATCCGAAATGTGCAATCACCCCAAGAGGGTGTGCCCGATCGGTGTGAAGGGTCGAAGGGACTGAGATAACGAGACTTCTGGGGCTCACGTGCTCGTTCAGTGTGTCCTGCCGACTGGAGAAGTGAACTAAAATCCCATGACAGGGGTATCCGCTCGATATGTCGGGTCGAATGAGTTGGAGACGATGTTAAATTAAAGGTTCATTCGGTTGGGGTACTCGGGTGATCGAGTGGGATGGAATCGGCTCTGCCGACTTGTTAGACCGTAAGGCTTGCGCTTGTGACTCCACAACGCTTTTTACTAGATGCCAAAGGGCTAAACAAAATGCACAAACATTTGACCCATGGCTATCCACTCGTTCGCTATGGAAGACTAAATGGACGAGGCCCCTTGGCTTGATCACCTCGAGGGTGAACAAGTGTGAGACTACTCCTAGCCAATCGCCCAGATTTAGAGAATCTCCTGGACGTGAAGCATGGGAGTGTAAGCTTCGTTGCGGGAGCCTACCTGTTGCAATGTGCTGGCTCGGTTGGGTAGGAAGGGCGATTGAATCTTTTAGACATGTTAAGTTTGTGTGTTGATCGGTGGCGGGGGGCGGGGTGAGTGGTGATAGTCAAAGTTTGAAAAGACCGGTCGGTCGATCGGTCGATCGGTCGATGGCATAGGGAGAGTGGTGATCCAATACTTGGTTCTTGGGGAAGATGGAGTTGAGTTGGTCGGTCGGTCGGTCGGGTGGAGTGGTGATAGTCAAAGTTTGAAAAGACCGGGTCGGTCAGCCGGTGGCATAGGGAGAGTGGTGATCCAATACTTGGTTCCTGGGGAGGATGGAGTTGAGTCGGTCGGTCGGTCGGTCGGTCAGTCGGGTGGAGTGGTGATCCAATACTTCGTTCTTAGGGAGTTAGGATGGTGCAGTTGAGTCGGTCGGTCGGGTGGAGTGGAGATCCAATACTTGGTTCCTGGGGAGTGAGGATGGTGGAGTTGAGTTGGTCGGTCAGGTAGAATGGACATCCAATACTTGGTTCTTGGGGAGTGATGGTGGAGTTGAGTCGGTCGGTCGGTCGGGTAGAGTGGACATCTAATACATGGTTCTTGGGGAGGATGGAGTTGAGTCGGTCGGTCGGTTCGGTAGAGTGGACATCTAATACATGGTTCTTGGGGAGTAAGTATGGAGTGGAGTCGGTCTGTCGGGTAGAGTGGACATTCAATACTTGGTTCTTGGGGAGTGATGGTGGAGTTGAGTCGGTCGGTCGGTCGAGTAGAGTGGACATCTAATACATGGTTCTTAGGGAGGATGGAGTTGAGTCGGTCGGTCGGTCCGATAGAGTGGACATCCAATACATGGTTCTTGGGGAGTGAGGATGGAGTGGAGTCGGTCCGTCGGGTAAAGTGGAGGTCCAATACTTGGTTCTTAGGGAGTGATGGTAGAGTTGAGTCGGTCCGTCGGGTAGAGTGGAGGTCCAATATCTGGTTCTTGGGGAGTGATGGAATTGAGTCGGTCGGTCGGTCAAGTTGAGTGGAGATCCGTGGATTTAGTAGGGTCAATCCGAAAGTGTAAATCCGTGGATCGAGCGGAGTCGATCCGAAGGTGTAAATTTGTGGATCGACCAAGGCCGATCCGAAGGTGTAGATCCATGGATTGAGCAGGGTTAATCCAAAGGTGTAAATCTGTGGATCGAGTAGGGTCAATCCGAAGGTGTAAATCTGTGAATCAAGCAGGGTCGATCCGGAGGTGTAAGCTTGTGGATTGAGCAGGGCCGATCCGAAGGTGTAGATCCGTGGATCGAGCAGGGTCGATCCAAAGTTGTAAATCCGTGGATCGGGCAGGGCCGATCCGAAGGTGTAAATCCGTGGATCGGACAGGGCCGATCCGAAGGTGTAGATCCATGGATTGAGCAGGGTCGATCCGAATGTGTAAATCCGTGGATCGAGTAGGGTCGATCCGAAGGTGTAAATCTGTGGATCGAGCAGGGTCGATCCGGAGGTGTAAGCCTGTGGATCGAGCTAGGCCGATCCGAAGATCGAGTAGGGTTGATCCGAAGGTGTAAATCTGTGGATCGGGCAGGGCCGATCCGAAAGTGTAAATCCGTGGATCGGGCAGGGCCGATCTGAAGGTGTAAATCCGTGGATCGGATAGGGCTGATCCGAAGGTGTAGATCCATGGATCGAGCAGGGTCGATCTGAAAGTGTAAATCCATGGATCGAGCAGGGTCAATCCGAGGGTCTAAATCCGTAGATTGAGCAAGGTCAATCCGAAGGTGTACGTACGTTGATCGGGCCGGGCTGATCTGAAGGTGTCGTCGTGAATCGAGTAGGGTTGATTCGAAGGTGTACGTACGTTGATCGGGTAAGGCCAATTTGAAGGTGTCCGTACGTTTATCGGGCAAGGCCGATTTGAAGGTGTCCGTACGTTTATCGGGCAGGGCCGATTTGAAGGTGTCTGTACGTTTATCGGGCAAGGTCGATTTGAAGGTGTCCGTACGTTTATCGGGCAAGGCCGATTTGAAGGTGTCCGTACGGTTATCGGGCAAGACCGAATTGAAGGTATCCGTACGGTCATCGGGCAAGGCCGATTTGAAGGTGTCAGTATGTTCATCGGGCAAGGCCGATTTGAAGGTGTACGTACGTTTATCGGGCAGGGCCGATTTGAAGATGTCAGCACGTTTATTGGGCAGGGCCGATTTGAAGGTATCCTTACGTTTATCAGGCAAGGCTGATTTGAAGGTGTCCGTATGTTCATCGGGCAGGACCGATTTGAAGGTGTTAGTACTTTCATCGGGCAGGGCCGATTTGAAGGTGTAAGTAATTCATCGACCGAGGTAGATTTGGAGACGAAAACTTATGAATAACACTTCATTAAATATTTGGCCATAAGGCCGACTATCTAAGAGGAGGTGGATAGGCCCACTCATCCTTTTTAAAATGAAAAAATGAAAAACGAAAAAAAGACAAGGTTCACCTAGAAGTAGTAGCGTTTAAGGTGAACGACATTCCAACTGTTGTTGATGTGTTTGCCATCGGGGGTCTGGAGTTTGTAGGCGCCCTTCCCTGCTTCTTTGGTGACCTTGTAGGGCCTACAATCGATCTGAGCTCTGGCCTCCTATCGTTTTGCATTCAGTCATACCTGGCGTGAATTACCTGATTCATCTCATCTTTCTCCCACCTTATTTGAATCGTTGCTCTGGCCGAGGCGTCTTCCATCGTGGTGCAACCTAGCTTCGTCAGTTCTTTGTATAGTTCACCATCCGGGAGGAGACCTTTTTTGAAGGCGTCTACGGCTGTCTCAGGGTTACAAGAAGGGATGGAAATCTTCTCTTTGTTGAATCTGTTGACATACTCTCTCAGTGGCTCTCCCCTCCTCTGGTATACTCTGTATAGATCGGCCGACAGCTTCCCGAGTTTCTTGCTGTTGGCGAACTGCTCCATAAAGGTGTCGGTGAGCTGAGCGAATGAGTCGATGGAACCGTTCGGGAGATTTGTGTACCACTAGAGTGCTGGACCGGATAAGCTTGAACCAAAACTCTTGCACATGCAGGCTTCCCTCAACGCTCGGGGTATTGAGACAGTGAACATCCGTTGCTTTTACGAGGCTATGTAATCATCTAGGTCGGTTATGCCGTCGTAGGGTTTCATGTTGGGAATGGTGAATTTCTGGGGCATATCAGCTAAGGCGATCTCATCCACAAAAGGTGAATCAGCGTAACAATGGGGTCTGCTCTTCTTGGTTGGGACCAACATTCCTGAAATGCGTCTCATCACTGCCTCGACATCGGCCAGCCTCTTGGCCAGTACTTGTTCCATAGGAGAGGGGGATACTACCGGATCATCCCGTCTTACTGGGTCTGCTACTGCATTCGTTCTCGGTACCTTCCGTTGGGTCATCCCTCGGGGGGTGGTCTGATAAATCATTCCGTCGTGCATTCCTTGGTAGCATGGGTCTTCGTTCATCCTTTTCGGTTGGATGACTCCCATTGTCACTGTTCTATTATTCCGCCCTACATGAATGGTCAGGGGAGTCGTCTGGTAGTCGTTCAGTCTGTCAGGATGGATGAGCTCGAGTGCTAGAGTTGGTTTGGTTTGGCCGTTCAACCCGCGAGGGTGAGCCGAGCTGAATGGGGTTTATGTTTGGGTTGTTGACTGGAGGTGGAGCGGGACGGTAAGGATGGGCTGGTCTTGCGGATGCGGGCTCTCTGTTACTGGATCCTCTTGGTCACGAGGCTGGGATGGATCGGCTGGATGGTGTTCTGTTGGCATAACTTTGTCCCCATTAGTCAAAACGGGGTCATCGAGCGCCAGTACGCTTAACGGACGAGGCCCTTTACCAGAGGCCGAGGGGCAATGCTCTGGTGTGGAGAGAGGTTGCATGGATGGGATAAGGGCGCGGAACCGATTGGGGGGTACTTGTTTGGGCAGAAACTCGAGATCATATAATTGACTTACTTTCTCCTTTAGAGACTGGTTTTCAGCCCTAATGGATGCGTTTTCGGCTTCCAGCATGGCCACCTTGTCCGAGTTTTGTTGCATGAGAGCGGTCAAAGCCTCCAGTCTGACCTCGAGGCCGGAGTTAACGTTGTCGGGATTGTCAGCCATGGAATATTCCTTCACGTAGCAAGGTTCGTCAAGCCGAATGATTGATAGAGGCCCCACGGTGGGCGCCAAACTGTAGACGTAAAAATCTACCTGTACGGAAGGGGGGTCTGATCCTGCAAGGTTGAGGCCACTAGCGATCTGTTGTACCTGCACACGTAGGAAACACACGCGTGAAGCAAACGGGAAACACCGGTGTGGTGTTTGCCGTAGGCACTTCGACTTCAAGTCAGCAAGGCTGAAAGGCTAATATAGTGAGGACTAGGGAGTAAAAGGTTACCGGAAGTCTAGTCCGGGACTGTGACTACGGCGATGATGTGAAGCTCTCAAGTCAGAGCTTTTAGTGTGAAGGTCGAATGTAATGTCCCCTTTGTGAGAGGGATGGCCTCTGCTTATATAGTGGTCGTTTGGTCTCCCAATCCTGGTAGAAGTAGGAGTCCTAGTATGACTCTGATGCAAACCCTAGAAGAATTAGGGTCGTGGTAAGCTGTCTTACTAGTGTCCGGATTGGAAGGTGATTCTGATTAGGAGAGTAACTCCGAGTAGGAAAGTGATCAGGAATAGGAAGGTCAACTTGAATGGGAGATAGATCAGGAGTAGGAAAGGATTCTGAGGGGATTGTGGGCTCTGGATTCGCCCATGGACCTAGGAAATGGACCGGGATTAGGAGGCTCGTGCCCACGTGGTTTGGGCTGGCTATATCTTGTACCGAATGGGCCTAATCTCGTTGGGTCATATCGGGATTGGGTCTGGCTTCTTCTTCAGTATCGAGCCCGTTTTCCTATTCGGGCCAAGGACGATTTTTGGCCCTAACAACGGTGTCAATAAATTGTTTATTGGCCCATCTAACAATAAAAAACAAAAATTAATCAAACTTTTTTCTATTAAAATTTTTAAAAGTTTATCTTTTAATATTTATCGGTAATAGTTAAGTAGAGTCTAGAATTAAGAAAAACATAAGGACGCGTACATTTGAGAATGCCATTAATCTAATAATTCTTAAAATTCATACAGTTCGGACTAAATATATGAAGAATTTTCGGACTTTAAATAAAGAGTTTGATGTAGTTGCATTCCTATTTTCTATATATAAAATTAATTAAGTTTAACCCTAAAATTTATTGAAAAAGTTACGAAAAATATTTTTGTGAAACATATTTGAAAAAGGATACTCCCTTGGTAATCATATTTTTGTTATAATTTTAACCCTAATTATTAAAAATTTGGACAATAATGCCCTTGTTTTGAAATTATTTTACCCGAACCCTATCATTAAAAATTTACCCCTAAGTAATTAAAATTTTGGACAATAATTCCCTTGATTTTAAAACAATTTACAAGCCACCCAATAAGACCATCGGTCGATGTGGCTGGAATAGCGCATGATCGGTTGGATTTGGTATGTCGTACGTCGATCTAGTTGTTTTCAGTCAGATTGATATTTGTTAATGGCAATAGATCAAAGAATTTGGTAGGAAACGACCATAATAGATTTGGTCGTTTCTGGCCAGATCGGCACACAACTGGCCAGATCCGACTGGTCTTGCGTTGTTCCGGCATCGGCAGTCGACCGTTGGCGAAGTTGGCTAGATCTGACCACCAGTCTTGGATAGTTTTTTTTAGTTCAAGGGTATATATGTCTTAAAAATTTTATATATAAGATAAAATAGTCAATTAATATTTTTGTAAATTGTTTTCAAAACAGGGGCATTATTATCAAAAAAAAAAATTAATAGTTAGGGGTAAAACTGTAAGAAAATTAAGATTTTCAAATAATCTTAAAATACCTAAGAAAATAGTGGTATTCAAATTATAACCTATATAACCAATAGTAATTATTATTGGTTTTGGAAGATTACTAAAATCTTATATTACTTGCTAATTAAACATAGTAATGTAAGTAATATAAGATGACATTACCTCATTAATGAGAGATGACCCTGTCGAACCGATCGTCACGGTCACAAAATCAAACCTAAGTACCGTAGTTAGTGGTAAGAAGGGTTGAATCCATAGGGAGCAAAGACTAATGATCTAATATATATCTGAGTCAACGAAAGGGAAATTGGCAAATTGATTGATTAAAACTAAAGAAACTAATTAATAGCAGGAAATTAAAAGCATCAAATAAACTGCTAACTAAAACGCAATATTAAAAGTGTTGCCTCTACGGATTCGGTTCGACTCAAGACAAATTCTCACAATTCCTCCCCTCGCTCTTCAATTTCCTAAACCTACAAGGCTAGGCAAATCAATAAAAACATCTCCCGACAATCTAGGTATAATCTATCTTGTCTCCTCGTCGTCTTAGTTACAGATTGATTGGTTAAAGACTATCATTGACTAACCGGAAAACGCTAAACCCTTAAACACCACTAGTTGATACAACACTAACAAGTACAACTTATCAACTCGTATCATCCAATCAATCAATTACACAACAAATGCATTCCTAGTAGAAATGGTATTAAATGCTAATACAACTTGATTGCAATCAATACCGAAGCAATTTAAAGCCATAATCAACATTCAATAATCTCCAACCGACATTCAATTATGCAAAAGTTGTATATCAACAAAAGTTCTCAATGGACATTATCAATTCAGCACATCGAGCGTCAAAATAATATTAAAGCATCGCAAACAAACTGAAACGAAAACAAATATAATCTAAATACAAGAACATCGGGCTCATCCTGATCTCGCTTACATCGTAACAGGCAACCGAGAGCTCAGCCGCTCATGGTGGTGTCAATGAAGGCTGGAATGTCGGGAACGAAGCTCGTCATGACGAAGAGGACGTAACCGACAACGAGATGGCACACTTCGTGGGTGGAGAAGACGATGAAAACACCCGGAAGATGAAGGGACACAACTCGTAGGAAAACGTTAGTGTTCAGCGGTGGTTCCCAGCGAACGGTGGCAAAATGGAGATCCGAGGGTATGGGGAGAAAGCTCTCGAGTTGGGGAGTCTGTCTATTGGTTAGGAAGTCGAGGCAATGCCGGAAAAGGAGCGAAAAGATGTCAGGAAATCAAAGAGTCACATTTTGGGAAGTGTTGATTCACGCCAAAAAACAGCCAAATCGGTGGCAAGAAAGCTCGGGGAAGGTGAGATGGAATAGGGGAAGATGACCCAACACTCGGGAAGTCAAACCATCACCAAAAAAGGGTGAAAACAACCCGGGAAGACGAAGAGTAGCGTGACTTGGGGAGGTGAAGCGTCGTTCGACCTTGGCTCGTGAAGGAGATGATTTTGGAAGGTGGAAGCTCGCTGGAGCTTGATCAGTGAAGGTGAAGGGTTTTGGTGGCGGCAGCCACCAATCTACGACCTTTGGCTTCATTTTATGGTGAGGAAAGAAAATATCATTTAGTCCCTATATGAATAAAAAGTGACAAGATCAACCCAAGTGTTTATGACAATTTGTCCCCTAAATAGTGTAAATGAGAGAAAACCGACTCTAATTAACAAATCACACCCAATATCAATTTACACAATCTTAAAATTCATTCCAAACATGCACAAATTGTAAAGAAAAATTAAAATGTATTTTCATTAATAATCCATAATTTCTTCAGTTGTTCTTAATATAATTTCAATTTAATTACACATAAGGTCCTTTATCAACAAAATATAGTCACTTTCATAATTCTAATAACCCCAACCAAAGAGCCCTTTTATATTATTTGTATACCGAATAGGAAGTTAAAATGACAAAAAATATATTTTTAAGGGTTATTTAAGAAGAAAATAATTAAATATGTAGAAGAGGAACATAACTTGTATATTGAAAAATTACGTAGGCTTTTTTTTTTGCACATGAAAAGAATAATATTATCATTTTGATATTAAGAGACGAATATTGGATTGGGATTTCTGCTACATGCAGAAATCTCAAATGTCTTTGATGAAGTACATTATGATTTTCCAGTGCCACATTATATCATACAATATATAACAACTTATATATAACCGAAGCCAGTATAAGATTTTCCAAAATTAAAAAGGGAAATTTTTTTTTTTTTTTTTTTTTTTTAACTAATACTCTACAGAGTAACCACAATGAACAATAAAAAAAATTATCAATGGAAATAATATCTTTAAACTTTTAAGGGACGATAAATTTTAATATCTTTTTCATCTAAACAAGTATAGGGATTGATTGTTACAATCAACTTGATAGAATTTTGATACATCTATCTATCCTTTGTAAGACCTTACATTATATTTACATATTTATTGATTGATGAACTGGACCTACGACGTACGACACATGATGATCATTTATTTACATATTTCTTGATTGGTGGACTGGACCTATGACGGTACAACATTATGATACGTTATTTTCACATATTCCATGAGTGATGGACTGGACCTACGACGGTACAATGGATGTAAAGTGTAAACTTATTCAGATATCAAGGTTAATCTCTCCGATAAGCAATCTATGCAAGTTTTAGGGATTTGTTGAATAAACCTTATATAAGTAGAATTACCAAAGATCAATTGAAGTTCATCCCAAGATATCGGATGATGATATTTTATAATAGTTCATAAGAGCCTTGCAAAATACATTGATTGAATTATCAAATAAAGTATCCATCAGGCCCCTTATTTTGTTATAATAAATAGCTTCTCTTACCCCATCCCAGAACCAATCAATTTGCTCCAAATCCCACCACAATTCATTATCAGAACCAATTGCCATGTTACTAGTTTCTCCGTTTACAGATTGTTGAGCATGGTCTCCTGAGGATGAACTCTCCATGAGCTTGTTCTCTGGATCGATTTGAGCGTTCGATGATGAGATGTTGTTATTAACTCATTATCATCACTGTTGAACTAGCCTTGGCTCGCCAATTTAAACTGCTGCTCTGCTGCCGGGTGGTGTGGTGACGTCGGTCAAAGTTCCGCAAGCATTTGGATTTCTTGTACACTCGGCACAAACTTAATTCTTGCCTTACCTGCATGCGAAGATTTTAAAGAAATCAAAGATAATTATAACTACTAAGATCTAAGAAATTAGATTATTATAGTGTACATTATTTATTCCATTGGTTAATTTTCTCAACATTATTTTTCTAACAGGCTCTCTATCATAAAACTGGATTTTTTTTTTTATATATATTTTATTCAAGGCAAACATGGCGATACGAAATTCTGACATTTGGTTTTGATACATGTTAAATTAATACTCTACCTAACTGCTTAGTTAAAAGGTATCCATCTCTTTCTATTATATAAACCTTTGGTATAGGGACGCTAGTCGTAAAGACAAAATGAATGAGATAGATACGGAAAATAATGACAAAACACAAATTAAAGAATACTATAATTTAGTTTAATTGGTTCGAATTTTACGCATGATCACAGGCCAAAGACACTAAGAATTTTACTAATAAACAAACCGATCACAACAAAAAACCTCACTTGTAAATATCCGAACAATCATTCTTAACGTAAGAATATCAACCAAATTCTCACCTAATAAACTAATTTCTTTTCATGGCTTTCTTGGTTAAGATTGTTAATCCGAATTCTATAGTATACACCAAACTTCAAACTAAAATGCACTTTTATTTTCCTAACTCACTTAGCTTTCTCTTCAATCTTTTAAGCTTAATGGATTGAAGATTTGGAGATTACTTGTCAAGCGTATATTCTAGTGAATGGGACATAACTGCATATCAAATTGTGTACAAAAGTTGGATATTAAGCCTCCATCAGCACTTTGAACACTTGGGAAAATAGAAGTGACAGATGTGCTCCCCAAAACATGCATCTATTAGCCAAGCAATTAATAACAAGTCAAGAAAGGAGGGAATGAATCATAATAAAACGCACGTTTTCTACCTTCGCTTAATATTCAAACAAGGTCTTGTAAACCCTTAAATAAGGAAAACGATTTTTTATCTTCACTCGAGAGTTCTCTACTTTTACAATCACATAATTGATCTCCGAAAAATGGAGAAATAACATATGAGATAGTCTCACAACATCATCATCCTAATAATAATTACTATCATGATTTATCAATAACACCTTTTGATGGATAACAGAAAAAAAAATAAAAAATTACCACTTATATATGTAATTAATTTTGGATAGTCTTACTATATCAGTATAATGATTTGTAGACCTTCTTAGGCAATTAAGTTTTAATATTTTCACGATCAACTATGTTAAAAAAAATATTGTTAAGTTATATATCAATTTCAAAGTTTCAACTATGAAATTAACTAATCCGTCTATCTAAAAAAACATTGTAACGGGGTTATAATTTCTTACAAAAAGAGATGAGTGTCGGATTAGGTTAATCGGATCATAATTGGCTGCTTGTAACTATTAATGTTTTGGGTTAACACATGATTATTACCAATAAAATTATATTGCAGCCATTTGCTAGTACCATATAAATTATTTATGTAATGAAACAAATAATTATCATAATTTAATTATTACATACCGGTGGAGTTGCAGAGGTAGATGCGGATGCTTCCTCAATGGCTTTGTACTCGTTCATTTTCCACTCAGTTTTTCTTCCAGACGGAGCTCTTCCTCTATAGAAAACCATCGTTCTCTTTTCTCCAACAGCGCGATTTGAAGAGTAACAAAACCAGGTGATCCAGTTGCTTTCCAATACCTTCAGTTGTCAGTCTGTTTGGTCTCCCTCCGCGTGCTTCGCTCTCTTGTCTTGGAATGAAAAGAGAACCATTGTCAGGGTCTCTATGGCACAGGTATTGGGAAAATTCTGGATCAAAAATAAATTCAAAATAAATAAATAAATGTGAGTTTCATGATAATAAAACCGCTTTCTAGCTAGCCCTTTTAATTCTAAATTCATACTCAATTTCCGTTTAAAGATTACAAGTTCGGTACAAAAAGCATAGATCTACTCAGATGCTATGTTGAATTTTAATACTCATAAAAAGTTCGTACTCCCCAAAAAATACTAGAAGAAAACACGTATAATTATTCTGGAGTTTTGAGCGATCGTTCTTCAAACGTTTTTTTCTTCTTGATTTTGTTTGTTCTCTTCAGCTTCAAAAAAGAAAAAACAAATAAAATAATATTAAAGATTTATTAAAATATTTTAAGATGTATTTTCTCCTTCTTAATGACATTGTTCCCAGATACTTCAAATCTTTTTTTTTAATCTGAAAATCCTTATTGCTAACTTCATCTTCACAATATATCATGAGAAAAAAGTCAAGATTGTGGTGATAGATAAAAATTAGACAAAGAAAATCCTTTTGTTGAACAATAATAAATGGTGGTACAAAAAACTTTAAAAGTTATCGGTGGGCTTCATGTCAAAAGAAAAAAAAAGGAATTCTAATGATGAAATGGGGTGCAAGTAATTCGATATCTGAGCTCAACCATCTGTTTTTAAGAAACCTGCACTAAAAGCGATGATCGAAGACAAAAAGCAAAAGCAATAATTTAAAATGAATAAGAGATGAAGAAATAAAGATTTACGTGGAAGTTCCATGGATTGAAATCGTATATATTGACGACTGGTATAACCCGGTCCATAAGACGGTTCAAGTCGTCTCTGGTACCTTGAAGCTTGTGATGAAGATAGAAGGAAACCAATTCTTCTTCTGTTGGGTAAAAACGAAACCCAGGTGGCATCTCATCTATCATGAGATCAGAAATATATTTAACTACATTCGTAATTTAACTGGGATTCTAATATAAGTTCAGTTTTTCAATGGTGGTTTGATTTTCACGAAGAGTACCTCGTTATATATATGTAATTAAGGGATGGATATGATGAAAAAGTTAGGCAAGTGAGCGCATAATAACGGAGAGATTGAGACTACTTGGAAATTCCAGGTTTTTGTGAAGAATGTCCTCCCTTTCTCTCAGTACACGGTATCGGTCAATGGTGAAAGTTCACACTCTTATGCATACCCTTTTTCCGTAAGATTATAGTACCCTCTCATTATATCTCCGACATAGTAGTGTTAACCACGGTGTCATTATACCAACAATATTATAAATTTAATAATATTACGATTACAACTTCTTCTTGCAAACTTTTTTTCATAACTCTAACGTGACTTTATAATTGACTAACTTATAATGGGTCTTACCAAATAATTATAGTTAACCAATTATTGACTGTCACTTCAGAGTTATGAGAAAAATTTTATAAGAAAAGATATGAGTATAGTATTATTCTATAAATAAGGCCAATTCTTTAAACCTCTAGATTTGCTCAAACCTGAAAACCCTCTCAAGTCCACATACATGCGAAACTCCTATCATTGTCAGACGTTAAATATTTGCTTATAACCAAAAAAAAAAAAAAAAAGGATAATTATCTTAAAAACCTCTCTTAGGCATGTGTTATGACCATCTTACCCTACATCTGACAACTAATGGGATTTTGTTAACTCTGACAAATGTTAGGGGGTTTTGTATCATTATTGATATTTAAGGTGGTTTTTAGATCTAGATAAACCCTGGGAGGTTTAAAAAAATTATCCCTTATACATTAGTACAAACTTATCGTAAAAATATTTAATTTAAAAATTATAAATTAAATTAATGAAAAAGAAAATTGTTGAGACTCTAATGTAAACATAAATACAAGGTAAAGGAGCGTGGACCCCTTGAAATTTGAAAATTCATAAAATATCCCTTAGTATCCTTAATTAATTACGTTGTGCCCTTGTAGAAATGGATAACAAATTAGAATATCCAAAATACACGTTTTTTCCCTATTCTGAAAATACTATTATGTTTTATTCAACTTTTTAAAACCTCCTAAGTTTATTAATTTAACTAAACACCAAAAAAAAAGTTTAAAATTGATAAAAACACCCCTACGCACCCACATTTGTTAGATTTCGGCCACCACCGCCGGCAAGTAGCCAGAATTTGGTATAATAGCTCATTACCGATTGGATCTGGCCGGTAGTACACCGATTTATCATTTATCGATCAGATCTTTGATTGTAGCTAATCTTCAACAACGACCGAGATATGGCCGTCGTTGACCATCAACGATGGCCATATCTTTGGCCATTATTGATGACCAAACGCTGTCAGATCTGGCCTTTTCCAGTCAGATCCACGGTGGATCTGGCTAGAAAATGTCATCTTGGCGCACGACCGACTAGATCCAACCAGTCCTGCGGTGGTAGCGGCCGACTGCTGGTATTTAATGGGTGAGTGGGGGTGTTTTTATAATTTTTAATATTTTTATTACAAGAGTGTTTAGTAAATTACTAAACCTATGAGGTGTTTTTGTTAATTTTTAAATCTTACCTCGTCATTTCGACCCAACTCTAAAAATATCAAAAATATTATCTCAAATACTAAAACAAACGTAAATTCCGCACTCTTATGCAAACCATCTTTATTTCGGATAAATTATAGTACCGTCTTATTATTAACAAGAGAATTTATGCTATCATAGTGTTAACACAGTATTAACATATCAATTGTATCACAAATTAGTGTAAATGTATTGTATAAATATTCAAATTTAGAATTAACAATTAAATTAATTATAAGATTGATGAAAAAGAAAATATTCATACTCTCAATGTCGAAGTAAGGGGGGATAGGTCCTCTAAAATTTGAAATTTCACATAATACCCTTTATATTCTTTAATTGCATTGTACCCCTTTAAATCTGGATAACTAATTAGAATAATGAAATTGCGTATGAAAATGTACGATTAGTTTTGTTTCTAATTTGTTGTACGTGTTTATGTTTTACTTGATGTATATGGATAAACTAATTAGAATAATGAAATTGCATATGACACAAGTGAGAACTAGATTTGTAATACAAATATGCAATGGTAAACTTATTGGAAAAGAGTAATATTATAATTATATTTTTATTTTATTTTAATTGTGACTTTATTCTTATATTGTTATGTCACATCAATCAACCTCATTTTTTGTGTATCTATTTTGTTGACTTTTTATATCAATTCATTAACCATGTCTAGTTACGTAATTTAAGTTGAATATATTAATTACATGTTTAAATTAACTCAAAGTCTCAAACATATATCATATTCTTTGATTAATACACTCACAAATCACAGTATCGTTTCAATGTTTCTAAAATGTACACGAATTTCAAAGAATTGCATTATATATCCGGTTTCTTATAATTATAAAAAGATCTCGTTAGTTTGTGTCGACTAATGTTAATTAAATTTTGTTTATTAGTATTAGTTTGCGCCAATAAACGGAATTTTGAATTAAAAAAAAATACTGGTATATAATCAGATTATATCTTGATTTTTTTTATTCATAAAGTCTTGCAGGTCTGCTGCTTCTTATATTCGAGATGAGTTAATTCTTACTAACCACAATATAAAGTCCGAATTTTAAATTCACACTTTTTTTTTTTTTTTTTTTTTTTTTGAGCTATTGGACAGCATTTCTGAATCCAAAGCCATTTGTTTATTTTTTAATGTTTATCACATTGAAAAGTAGAAATTGACCTTGACTGTCAATTTTCTTTTTCTTTTTCTTGGAACCAAAACTGAAATTGCATGCAGCACGTTGATTTACAATTTTGCTGGTTAATATATTTATTTATTGAGAGAATTTTTTTTTTTAAATCATTGGGGTATCCGGATCAACTTGCGTGCACTTTAATTAATCCTTTGGGACCCTAAAACTAGATATGAGAATTAGGCCTAGACCCAAAAAGCCCAGCCCAAAATATCGATCTTATAAGGACAGGTCCTAGGACCAAATCAGACACAAGGGAGGAGGGCCCTGGCCCAGGGCCGATCCCTCCTCCAAGACACGATCCCAAGCCCGGGCCCAAACCCCCTCCCCAATTTCCTTTTAACCCCTATAAAATATCCAAAATCCCCTATTTAATATGAATTTGACAATAAATTTAGGGGTTAAAATAAAATTTAACAAAAAAAATTGTCCTGGATCGGTCCTATAGGCCCATGATCGATCCTAGGGACCTGTCTCGACCTTGAGAAATCTCATGGGCTTGGGCCCTCAATGGGCTCGGACTTCCACCTCTATTTAGAACTGTCAGCCAAGTAAGAGCCTTAAAGGCTGTCCCTATTAATGCATGGGGGAACTTGAATTCAAGAACTCATGAAACCTCCTTCTGCTCGTTTACCATCAGGTCACTCGGTAGTGGTTGAGAGAAAGAGAAATTATATTCCTTCCACATTTTCAAAGACCATAATACCTGTAATGACTGCTTTATACTAGGGTACTCACAGAAGTATATCAAGTAGAATACATGTATATTTGCAAAAGTACATGGGCCCAAAATTTTCTTTTATTACATATAAACATTCTTTATACAAAATAGAACATCATTTACAAAATGCCATTAAAACAGCAGACAGTGTAGCTATTGCTCCTCGCTTGCCGACGCCCGTCCAACTGAGTTCTCACCTAGATCCTGCATCCACAAAAAAAATAACGGGGTGAGCACAAAATAATGCTCAGTAAGTAAATCCTTTATGACTGTCCCCGTAACTTCTTTCTTTTAATTCTTTCCTTACACTTTTCTCATCTCATTTATTATTTTCTCTTTCACACAGCTCTCGCTTCCTTAACTTCTGCTATATGTCACGGCCTCATCTTATCGGAGGCACGGCCGGGTGGAGTTCACACAGCATCAACCCACTCTTCGTGACTTTCGGGTGGAGATCACAAAGCACCAACCCGCTTTTCATAACTATTGGGTGGAGATCACAAAGCACCAACCCATTTCTCATCACTATCGGGTGGAGATCACAAAGCACCAACCCCTTTTTCATATTTTCTCATTCTCTCTACTCTTAAAGTAGTTCATACACATACTTCTCTACTCTTTCTCAAGCCACTACTCAATGCACAATTACTCTTTTCCACTAATACACCCATGAAATGCCAACATACAATGTTGCAAGAATTAAGGTTTACTACTCATGGCATTTCATGAAACAACTAATGTGCATACAAAAAACTCTACTTTATCTATGGTTCTATCCCTCTTTTGAACCATCCAAAATGGGAGAAATCTCCCTCACAGAGATATAATTCCTGTCATAAGATAACACTTCCAAATAGATTTATCAATCTCCTCCAATTTCATCTCAAACTACCTCCTCTCATCACTACATATTCATCATATATTAACACTCCTCATCAATGAAGTGTATCAACAACCATACAACAAATACTCATCTCAACCCAATTTCTCAATAGCATAACATACACATACATATATAAATCTCTACTAAATCTCTATTCACAAGATTGCTCAAATTTCAACTTCGGTTGGATTTACTTACCTTGTAATGGAGAGATCACACTAGTACTTTCCTTTCCTGTAAAAGCTTGTCTCTTCTTTACAACTTTACACAATAAAACCACAAGAGTTTAATATACAAATATAGGCAAAACTTTACATCTAAAGCAAGAATCCTTACCTTAGGATGCCTTAAATGAAGGTTCTACCAAAATCCAACTAAAAAACCTTCAAAGATCCTTGAAAGATGGAAGGAAGAATTGAGAGTAAATGGTGAAAGAGGATGGCGGTGGAAGAAGAATGAATGAAGGGTTTATGAAGCTTATTCCCTTTTTAGCTCAAAATATATTCATTCATTCCCATATTGCCCTTGCTCTTTCTCCAAAATTCCATCTTTGTCCTTTATTCATTACAAACACACCCCCGCTCTAATATATTCTCCATAAAATTCTCTTACATTTTACTTCCCAATTTTCCTGCTAACTAAGGGTAGAAAAGTCATTTCGCCCCTATGGAAGAATTCTCTAGAAACCTCAATACACATTTTATTCTGCTCTTCGCCGCGGCGAAAAATTATAGAACCTACCTCTTTGGTTGCAGAACCTTGTCGCCGCGGTGAAGATTATTCTTCGCCCCGGCGAAGTCTATAACACCAAGATTTCGCCAAGTCTTTACACTTTCAAGGCAACCACTCAACCAAACCAAAACATCTATTCAACCAAGGGCCAACCAAACAATATGAACGATATACCAACTCAAATAAGAGCTAAACAATAAACATTAGCTACGTACCTCAAGTGGGGCGTTACAATACCCCTTGATATATAAGCAACCAAAACTTACCCTAACCCTAGCTCTTTTCTCCTCACATTCAAACTCTAAATAAACCCAAACTCCCTCCATTCATCAATCAGAATTTTCACCGTGATTAGAAGTGCATTTGATGGAGATTAGAAAAAGGCAATTTGCTTAGTTTAAAAAGGTAATTATTATAATCTTTATGATAGATTATTGTTACAGTTTAGGTAAAGATTATGTTAGGTATAAATTTGGACAATTTTTTACTGTTGAATGTTTGTTTGGTAGTTTATTGCTTGATTATTGTAACTTGAGTGTTTGTGAAAAGGTGGTTTTGTTGTTTTGTTAGATATTAACATATTCAGGGGGCATATTCAGGCACTTTTACATATGAATATATGGGGGCAGGGGTTTAGGGCATGTAAGTAATGACCCAATTTGGGGTATTGATGGTTTTAGGCGTATTCAGGCACTTTTATATAACATTATTGCTTGTTTGAAACTAAGTTTTTTTTTTATGTTTATTTCCAACATATATGTTATTATATATTGTTTTCATGTGACTAAAAATACAATTTACTACTTTGTAGAGGGGTAAAATGACAATTATTAATAATATTTTCATAACACCGGAAGATGTGAAGTACTACAGAGCATATGTTACCAATTGTGGCAAGTTATCACCCCTTACTTGTTGAAGAAGATCGGCTACTTTGAAAAGTACCTGAATCGTTATTCAAAATGGTAAATTTTGAGGTGATGAGGTTACATGATGGCATACCACAAGAAGATACAAAGTTTGATGACTGTGGCATATTTACGTTTAAGTTTATGGAGTATCTTATGTATAGCAGCTTGCTTTTCCTATATTGAGAGACTTGGTAGACCCATTTTTAGGAGACATATTGCGTATTCTATTTTCCATAGAGTAATGCCTATATAGTAGTTAATTAATAAACAATATAATTGTATATGCTTTTATGGAAGTTTAATGATAATATTTGTTTTTATATATGATGTTTTCCAATGGTATGGTTCATTATAATTATGGGTATCATTTTTTTTTTAAATTGGAAACTTAGAATTACGCTGATTTTCAGAATTTAGAACACAAAATAAACAAAGTGTCAATTCAACCAACAGTGTCCCATAGTGCTCGATGCATATCAATCAAGCATTACTCCAAAACCCATAATACCCGACATAGACTAATATTGCTCGATCCACCTTGTCAAGTGTTTCTACTTCAAATGTGCTTATTGTATGGGCAAAAATCCGTATGGGGCCCAAATAAGGTCAAACTGCAATTGGCTCTACGCCATGACCCACAAATGACGGGCTCTACTAAAGTTGGTATGTTCTACAGGCGGCCCATTCACTCCATAAGCCAACCCACTCCGCGAGCTAGGTCACTCTACGATTTGGGTTGCCCTACGAATCGAGCAAACCTACGATCTAGGCCACATTACGAATCGATTGCTCTATGAGTTGGACTATTCCATCAGTCGCACGACCCGACGTCGACTGTACGGATTGAATCCCATGATTGAATCTCAACTAAACTCTGGATCTCCAGCCACGTAGCGTGATAATCAGCAGGGAATTACATCATCTTTACCAAGTCAACAAAAGTAAAGTCGGCATTGACTCTCCAATGGGACTCCGAACCTATGGAAGTTCTAACTACTCTAGCTTCCTATAAATACCAAGGTCGACCCTCTCAAAAGGGACCTCAAAACATACTCTCGACCAACTATTTAGTGTGCACTTCACTCCCCATATTCTCACTCTTGCCCTCTTATATAGTCGCCAATTCACACAGTGGAGTTGAGTTCCGACCACTCTATGACACTTGTCGTGCCATAGCCTAACCTTCATGGTGATTTCTATCCACTCTATCTCATTCATCGCCTATTTAATTCTTTTTCAACCGTGCTGACTTAAGCGTCGGAGTGCCTACGGCCAACACCAGATCGTTGTCAAAGACTTTGTGTTCACCCTTCCTTTCTTTGTGTCTCTACTTGCAGGTTGTCAATGCCCTCATCCTCACAAAGATCAATCATAGGATTTTCTACTGTATACACTTATACCCTATTATTAGGTGCTTATCGGACTGCTAAAAATGTATGCCTGGTTGTCAAGTATCAGCCACCAATCATTTTTTACATCTAGCGTAAACCCAACTGAAACTACTTCAAATTCATAACCTCAAGTATTTTATATACATTCCTACTTACAAATTAACATAACAAGCATACATGTTATCCTAACCAATCTTATATATAGTTTTTAATATCAAATCTATAAGAAATTTTCAATTATATACTAATCTACCAAATATTTCAAATCATAAATAACAAACATATTGGGTTGTGACTTCTAATGAACGAAAAACTCAATATATGAGCCAAATAATGTCTTCTTCTCAACATTTTCAGCTTCAATAATGTTAGACGTTGTGAGAACTTGTCTGATGGTGTGAGCACTTGTTTTTAGTAGAGAAAAATTGAAAGAAGAGAAAAAAGGTGTTAGGCTAAGTGTTAATTGGAGAAGAAAGGGCCAATTTTGTCCAAACTGAGACAAAATATGTGAATGGGATATTTGGTAAAATTTTTTTTTTTTTTTTTTTTTGGGTATTTTTCAATTCAGACCCTCAATTAGGGATATTTAATCAATGTTTTAATAACCAATCTTGGGTAAAACCCAATAAAGTGGTCAGGTCCTAGGTTGATTGGTTGAACCGGTTTGACCGGTGGTTTAAACCGATGTCCAAAGGTTTGAAATACAACAAAAATACCCCTAAAAATTACATATAAGTCCTTAAAAAATTGAAATCTTGCAAAAAAACCCAAACACTATCGCTAGTGTTGACAACCCAGGCCAAATAGAATATGTTTCTGACGACGACAACACTTCCATCACCGCGAAAACACTCTTCTTCGCCTCCTGACCAAAACCCATCTCACCCCTCCCCTGTTCGCTACGCCAATCATTAGCAACAGGTTGCTATTTTGGCCGATTGATTTTGCCCTTTTCCAATCGATTTACTCAACAGAAATCACTCCCTTCACCACCTTTAGATTCATGACACTCCCTCTCAAGAAGCCCCAACATAATTGTCATTGTATGCTCACTGATCGTCGTCCATAATTCGAAGGGTTTAGGGTGAATACTTGAAAGTGATGACCCGTTTGGCAAAGGCTCGAGTTTCGATTCCACAGGTCGGGCCAGGTTGGGTATCAAAACACTAATTTAATACAATTTCTCTTATTTATTAGATAGATATGAATTAGAAAGAAATAAAAATAATAATGATAGTAAAAATAAACCATTAACCAGAAAAGGTAAAACTCTTTTTCTATTAATCTCCTATTTAAGTTGACCTCTTTTTTTTCTATTTCTTCTTGAAGCTATTAGCCATTTTCTTATTTAGGGTTTCGGGGTAATTTAATTTCAATAACTAGTTTACTTTTAAAGAAGCAGATAACTAAGTATTATTTTATTTGAGGATATATAGAAGCCGATTCAACGGCTATCAAATAACAATAGATGTAGAAAAAGTTTTAGGAGAATTGGATTTTCGACATCATTATTACTTTAATTTTAGTATTTATAATTTAATAATTAAAACTTAATTATATAAATAATTATTTAACCAAACTACAGTAATTTATATTGATAATTACATGAATAAAATAAATAAATTTAAATATAAAAATTTTATTAGAATAAGATATAAAAAGCATGATACGCTCATACCATCAAAAATTAAAATTTTTCCACAATGATACATTAATTTATGATAAATATTTATTATAGATTGATATATAATTAAACCAAATCTATGCATTAACTTCTTCTTCCAAACGACTTTTCAAACTAGATATTATATTACGCCGCTTAATTATCACATGCATCAAAGAGAGATTAGAACATGAATAACAGCTTTGTACTAATAATTGGACGATATGCTATATAAGTGTTGGTATGGTAGGTTTACCAAAGCATGACTTTAGTTAAATTTCCACAACTTTCCAGAAAGCCATATCTATAATTAATAGCTAAGGAATTTAAGGTCTTTGAAATTTCCATGAATTTCATTTAACCAATCAAAACTATGTAACATGACGTTGAATTACGAATGCTGTCAAATTGAGTGGAAGCTTCCTCAAGATTCCTCCAATTAATTAATAATTCCAAAAAAAAAAAAAAAAAAACTATCAAAACAGTAAGCAACCCGTCAATGTGTATGGAGT